>NW_024465206.1:0-6441 GCF_017591425.1 Ochotona curzoniae | reverse complement strand
ACTTTCTAAGATGGCGGCGTAGAGTGCAGACGTGTTTGGTGGAATGGAGAGTCTTTAGGCAAGGAGAGGTACAATAAGTAGATTTCAGGGAAAAAATAGGGCTCAGGCAGTAAGCAGGGGGCACCTGGAACTCCCCTGGACACAGGGAAGCTGCGGAAACGAGACAGCAGTGTTGTAGTGGACCGAAGAACCCACCAGCAGTTGGCGAGTAGCAACTCAGATCCCAGTGATCCAGGCTCTAGCGATCCGTTTCCAGCGCCAGCCAAACATCCAGCAGCGGCCTCCACACAACTCTTGTGACTGCCAGGTGAGAGCCTGGGTCCGCGTGGGGAATAGGAAAGTTAATATAGTCTGGGCGCTGACAATCAAGCTGAGTGACTGGAACCAGCAATAGGCGGAGGGAGCAGGGGACTCAGGGCGCCATCTTGTGCGGAGAGACGGAACGGGGAGTTGACAGAGCCGCACAGCAGCTCCTTTCTGGCTGTTTACCCGGGACTGATCTACGTGGGGAGGGAAACGCCAGCTTCGCTCCCTGCAGGGTTGGTGTGGTCCCTGGAGCTGACGGCGGACAGCCCCCCCACCTCCCGACCTTTGCTGGTGCCCCTACGGGCGCCATCTTGGACACTGTGGCAAGTGCTCCAAACACTGATAAGCTGCAAGAGGAGGAGTGGCAATCTGCGCATGTGCTAATTCAGCAGCTCTCAGATAACAGTGTCACGGGACCAGACAGTGTTACACTGAAGGGAGAACAGCTGAGTCACCCAAGTACTGACCTGGGGACAAAAATACCACCATCTTAGAGCACTGCACAGCCGCAGAGAAAACAGCCCATACAAGGCACGCCGCCAACTCCACCCAAAATACCCCCAGGAGGTACTCTGACTTATCGGCCAGCAGCGGGCGACAAGCTCAGTGCTGCCTACAAAATCAGTACCACAGACAAAGCAATTGTCAGGACAGCTGTGTTTCCCAAATCCGGGGCACTGATTGAACATAAAAATCAACTTATAGACCTGTAGGTAATATACCATAGAGATGATTTCGTCAAACAGAGCGGCAACTACAAAAGGTAAAAGACAAGACAAAAGTACTGTGAATGTTACTGAAGACTCTCCAACAAAAGAGCAAAAGCTCCGCCCACTCTCAGAGTTAACTGAGGAAGACATTGAGAAAATGGGAGACAAAGAACTCAGAAAACTCGTTGCAAAGCTGATGGTCTACAATGAGAAGTACAAACAAGAGTTCAAAGAAGAAATAGCAGTAATACATCAAATTAAGGCTGATATATCAGCAATTAAGAACACAGTAGAGCAAATTAAAAATACAGTGGAGAGTCTCAACAACAGAATGAATGAAGCAGAAGAAAGAATATCAGAATTAGAAGATATTTCCTGTCACCATGAAGCAACAAGCAAAAAGCTGGAAGCAGAGCTAGGTCAAGCTAAAAAAAGTATCCAAGAATTAAAAGATATGATTAAAAGGTCCAACATAAGAGTTATGGGAGTTCCAGAGGGTGCAGAAAGAGAAGTTGGCATTAGAGGAGTATTCAGTGAAATAATAAAGGAAAACTTCCCTAATCTGAGCAAAGAATTGGAAAATTATATACAGGAGGGATACAGAACTCCAAACAGAGTTGACCAAAACCGAACTTCACCGCGACACATGATAATCAAGTTCTCTTCAGTTGAACAAAAAGAAAAAATCCTTAAATGGGCACGGGAAAAAAATCAAGTGTCCTATAGGGGAGCTCCAATCAAACTCACAGCTGACCTTTCAGAGGAAACACTACAGGCCAGAAGAGAATGGAGTGACGTATTCCAGATCCTAAAAGAGAAAAATCTTCAGCCCAGAATAACTTACCCTGCAAAGCTCTCCTTTGTCTTTGAAAATGAAATAAAATTCTTCCACAGTAAAGAAAAATTTCAAGATTTTGCCTCATCTAAACCTGCCTTACAAATGATATTCAAGGATGTTCCCATGAAAGAAAAAAGAAATAACAACCACCAGAAACAAAGGCAAATGTGGAGAACATCCCACTAAAAGGCTAACAAACGACTCAATTATAGAACAACACATCGCCATAATGACAGGACCAAACTGCCCCTTATCCATAATAACTCTGAATGTAAACGGCTTAAACTCATCAGTCAAACGCCATAGATTGGAGGACTGGATCAAAAAACAAAACCCTACTATCTGCTGCTTACAGGAGACACATCTCACCAACAAAGATCAGAAAAAATTGAAAGTGAAAGGATGGAAAAAGATATTCCAAGCAAATGGTAAGGAAAGACGAGCAGGTGTAGCCATTCTTATATCAGATGACATGGACTTTGACGTAAAGAGCGTCAAAAGAGATGAAGAAGGATACCACATAATGATCAAAGGATGCCTGCAGCAAGAAGAGATCAGCATACTAAATGTTTACGCTCCAAATGCCAAAGCATCTAGCTACATGAAACAAATATTAACGGACTTAAAGGGAGAAATAAACTCCAATACGATCATAGTGGGAGACCTGAATACCCCATTAACACAAATGGACAGATCAAAAAGCCAGAAACTCAGCAAAGAAACAATAGAACTCACCCAAACTCTAGAGCAAATGGATTTAGTTGACATCTATCGAACCTTTCATCCTACAGACAGAGAATACACATTTTTTTCATCAGTGCATGGAACTTTCTCCAGAATTGATCATGTTATAGGCCATAAAACAAGCCTCAGCAAATTTAAAAAAGTTGAAATCATACCATGCATCTTCTCAGACCACCAAGGAGTGAAGCTTGAGACCAAGCAGTCGAAACACCAAGGAAGAATTACAAACATGTGGAGACTGAATAATATGTTACTAAATGAGCAATGGGTTAGAGAGGAAATCAGAGGAGAAATTAAAAAATTGCTTGAAACAAATGAAGGCATCGACACAACTTATCAAAACTTATGGGACACAATCAAGGCAGTGCTGAGGGGAAAGTTCATTTCAATCAGTGCTTATGTCAAGAAACTAGAAAAGCACCAAGTAAATCAGCTAACCTTACAACTGAAAGAACTAGAAACTCAACAACAAAGGAGTCCCAAGATTAGTAGGAAAAACGAAATTGTCAAAATACGGGAGGAAATAAACCAAATAGAGACCAAGAGAACTATACATAAGATCAATCAATCAAAAAGCTGGTTCTTTGAGAAAATCAACAAAATAGACTCTCCACTAGCTCAACTAATCAAAAAAAGGAGGGAGAAAATATGCATCAATAGTATCAGAGATGAGAAAGGAGATATAACAACAGATACCTCAGAAATACAAAGAATCATCAGGACCTATTACAAGCAACTATATGCAAACAAATCAGAAAACCTAGAGGAGATGGATAGATTCTTGAACACATACAATCCAGCAAAATTGAATCAAGAAGCAATTAACAATCTAAACAGCCCAATAACATGCACTGAGATTGAATCAGTAATTAAAGCCCTCCCAACCAAGAAAAGTCCTGGACCAGATGGCTTCACAGCTGAATTCTACCAAACATTTCAAGAGGAACTTACCCCAATCTTACACAAGCTTTTTCAAGCAATAGAAAAAGAGGCAATCCTCCCAAGCTCTTTCTATGAAGCTAATATCACCTTAATACCAAAGCCAGAGAGAGAAACAACAGAAAAAGAGAACTACAGACCAATATCCTTGATGAACATAGATGCAAAGATCCTTAATAAAATACTAGCCAATAGGATCCAACAACACATCAGGCAGATCATTCACCCGGACCAGGTGGGATTCATCCCAGGCATGCAGGGATGGTTCAACATTCGCAAAACAATAAATGTGATACACCACATCAACAAATTGAAAAATAAAAACCATATGATCCTCTCTATAGATGCAGAGAAGGCATTTGATAAAATCCAACACCACTTCATGTTAAAAACCCTAAGCAAGATAGGCATAGAAGGAACATTCTACAACATAATCGAAGCAATTTACGAGAAACCCAATGCCAGCATCATACTAAATGGGGAAAGATTGGAAGCTTTTCCGCTAAATTCTGGAACTAGACAGGGATGTCCACTGTCACCGCTACTCTTCAATATAGTTTTGGAAGTCCTAGCCAGAGCTATTAGGCAAGACAAAGCAATTAAAGGTATAGAAATTGGAAATGAAGAATTGAAATTATCACTATTCGCAGATGACATGATTCTCTACATAGGGGAGCCAAAAGACTCAGTCAAGAGACTATTGGAACTCATAAGAGACTTTGGCAGAGTGGCAGGATACAAAATTAATGAACACAAATCGATGGCGCTAGTGTACGCAAATAATTCCACGGCTGAGCAGGAAATTGTAAGTACTGTCCCCTTTAAAATAGAGGAGAGGAATCTTAAATACCTAGGAATTAAGCTAACTAAAGATGTGAAAGACCTCTATGATGAAAACTATAAATCATTTAGGAAGGAAATAGAAGCAGACCTTGAAAAATGGAGAACATTACCATGTTCTTGGATTGGCAGGATCAACATTATCAAAATGACCATATTACCAAAAGCAATATACAGATTCAATGCAATCCCAATCAAAATCCCAACAACATTCTTCTCGGAAATAGAAAAGATGATACAAAAGTTCATTTGGAATCACAAAAGACCACGAATAGCTAAAGCTATCCTGAAAAATAGAAATCAAACTGGAGGACTCACAATTCCAGACCTCAAGACATACTACAGAGCAGTGGTTATCAAAACAGTCTGGTACTGGTACAGAAACAGAGAAGAAGATCAGTGGAACAGAATAGAAACACCAGAAGGAAATCCACACATGTATACTCACCTAATCTTTGACAAGAAAACGGAAAACAATCCAGGTAAAATACCTGGTTTATTCAACAAATGCTGTTGGGACAACTGGATAGCAGCTTGCAGAATAAAGAAGCAAGACCCACACCTGTCGCATTATACAAAAATCAGCTCTAACTGGCTCAAGGACCTAAATTTACACGCAGAAACCATCAAACTATTAAAGGAAAATATAGGAAACACACTCCAAGATATTGGAACAGGGAAAGACTTCTTAGAAAAGACACCCAAAGCAAAGGCAATTAAATCCAAAATGAACAAATGGGACTACATCAAACTAAAAAGCTTCTGTACAGCAAAGGAAACAATTAATAAAGTGAAGAAGCAACCAACAGAATGGGAGAAAATTTTTGCATACTACACAAGTGATAGGGGACTAATATCCAAGATCTACAAAGAGCTTCAGAAACCCAGGGACAGCAAAAACAACAACCCTGTAACAAAATGGGCAAAAGAAATGAACAGACATTTCTCAGAAGAACAGGTTCAAATGGCTAACAGGCATATGAAAAGATGCTCAGGCTCCCTAGCCATCAGAGAGATACAAATGAAAACCACGTTGAGGTACCACCTAACTCCAGTGAGGCTGGCCTACACCCAGAACTCGAATAACAACACCTGCTGGCGTGGATGTGGGGAGAAAGGTACCCTCCTTCACTGCTGGTGGGAGTGTAGGCTAGTACAACCACTATGGAAATTAGTATGGAGAGTGCTGGGAAAATTGCAAATAAACCTGCCATATGACCCAGCTATCCCGCTCCTAGGAATATTCCCAAAAGGAGTGAAATCTGCCTGTGAGAAGGGGATCTGTAATTCTATATTTATAGCAGCACAATCTACAATTGCAAAGACGTGGAAGCAAACCAGATGTGCGTCCAAGGAAGAGTGGTTAAAGAAACTGTGGTATATCTACTCCATGGAATATTATGCAGCTATTAAGAAAAACAAAATTATTCTATTTACAACCAGGTGGTCCCAACTAGAAACCATTATGCTGAGTGAAATGAGTCAATCACAAAAGAACAAATACCATATATTCTCTCTCATATAAGGAAGCCAACATGGAAAGGGTAACTCCAACAGTCCAATCTATGCTGGTTTTTTGATGTTTTTACTTCAGTTTGGTTGCTTCCAAATAATCTCTATTCTCTAGTAGAATTCATCATGTGCTTATGAAGTATATGATGGCACCATTTTTCCCGAGAGACTTCTGTGTTTCCTTTTTGTCATGCATGTGTTGGCTATTCAGTGGTGTTACTTTTTTTCAGGGTGATATACTTTGTTGTCGATGTTGTTGGTGTTGTTGTTGATGTGGTTGTTATGAATTGATGTCAATCTGAAACAGTAATATTATTTCAACCCCAAACAACCTGTATCTCATGCAATAAGATATTGTGAAGTAATCAAGGAATCAATAATCAATATGAGTAGACTGCTTCTGATCTACATCAAAGAATTGTAAAATTGTAAGGCTCTAAACAAGATGGAAGAATCCACCATGGGGGGGGGAGCGGGTTTTGGGGAGGGGAGGGGGGAATCCCAGTGCCTGTAAAACTGTGTCTCATGATGCAATGTAATAAAATAATAATA
>NW_024465205.1:0-27530 GCF_017591425.1 Ochotona curzoniae | reverse complement strand
CTTTCAGTTCCTCTCCTGCCAGTGCAATTGGAGTGAAGCAGCAGTAATGGCCTTAATGATTGGAATTCTTCTAACCACATCAAACTTCCATTTTCTGATGTAAACCAAGTTCAGCTGCACTGACATGCGGGGGGATGGACGAACGTAAAGGGTACATCTCTCTGTCTCTTTATCTCTCTTACTACTGACATGCAAAACATAAACAAACCATTTATTTAGCAGAGAGGCTTGATTTGGGGTACTGGTGCGCGGAGTTTGATAGGATTTAGCGGTGATGATTATGTGGTTATGTGTGTCAGAAGGTGGTTGCGATAGGGGGCGAGTGGTGATGCGGGGGGCACCGGGGGGTTAGTCCGTTGGGCTGTGGAGAAACCGGAGCGGTGTGGTGTTTCAGTTCTAGGATCTCAGTGTCAGGCATCCTCTGGACAGGCACGTTTTTCCAGATTTAAGTGGAATGGGGTGTTTGAATCAAGAGATTTGGCCTGAGTCTGATGCCCAAGAAGTGGCGAGTTCTTTTCTACTTTAACACTATTTTTAACATATTATCACTCTCTTCTCTGAGGCGGGCTCACCTCTCGTGTCTCTCTCCTCTCTCTCCCCTTGCTACAATATGTCACATATTTTTTAAGCAATTCTATTACTATGTTGATTTTTTTTTTTTACACTTATCTGTTTTATATTTTCTTATCTTTAGATGCATCCAATGTTGTCCAGGGGCTCTGAAGGCTAGCTCTCATAAAAAGCCAGTTGAGTGGGCTCTCAGAGGTAGATTAAAGCAAAACCTTCACTTCCAGAGGATACAGCTAGGAGACCTGCAAGGCAAAGCCCTCAGCAGCAGGATGGGCTGGGACGATCAAGTATAGGAGAGAGGTCTGCATAGCCAGAACACAAATACCGATCTCCTTGTCCATATTCATCCCTGAAGAGGTGGGACAAGACAGGAAACACATAGGCTAAAAAAGGCTGATGCTGCATAGGTCCATATAATCTGCATGCTATATTTCCATTTCACTATTTGATAGTGTGTCATATGTGACTTGCCAATATTTAACAACTATTCTTTGGAGAACTACATGGAAATTTCTTGGAAGGCATTTTGGGATGTTAGAAGACACGAGAGATTGCTGTGCAATCACAGACACCACAGAGGAACATTCATGTCCCTCATCTAGATGCAGTTTTCTAAATTACCAGTGTTAAAATCTGTCCTTCACCACCCATGCCAACTTCACCAACATAGCAATGTGCCTCATGCTCTCACCTCCAGATTTCCCAAAGTTGAAACTAGCCTTTTCCAGGCTTGCTTTGGCAGGAACCTCAACACACGTGATTCCAGCATCCCGATTTAATTCTTCTGAGTCTGTCATCAGGCCAGAATTCTGAGAGAAGGAAGAGGCAGGGCCTTGCTGTGAGCCAGGCCCAATAACCAGGAACCCAGCCATGGGCTGTGGCACCTGCAGGATAGTGATCAAGAGACAGGCTCTATGCTCACTGATTTCCTACAGCTCTGGACATCTGCTGTCTCAACAAAGAGAGGTGCATTGTTATGGAAACCAGAATGTTGGGCTGACTGGCAGTTAATAGAGTGCTGGAATTTTGGGCTGCTTCGGGTGGGGATGGTGACAAGCATGCCAACTTGCTCTTCTTTAGGTTTGTACTAAAGAGAGATGGGCTTCTTCACAGGTGGATAAGGTTTGGTGTCTCAGGTAAAACAGTGTTGGAGTCTAAAATGGGAAGCTTATGAGCCCTACTGAAGAGTATGTGCCTTTGTTACTTTGAGGTGAGTGAAGCCTGGGTGAGTGTAGGCACCGTTTTAGGATGAGCATCTGTGTGGATGTGGCTTGGCATCTCTCAAGTTAAACACATTGGGACCGGTGCTGAACATTGATCAAAGGGCAACTGTGTGATTGGTGACCTGATGGGTGGAGCTATTTGCACCTCACCAGGTGTGAGGCCTATGAGCTTTCTCCAGCTAGTAGATATGGTCCCTGAATGGTCAAGAATCCCTGCGCTATTACCCTGAGGAGTTTGTTAGGTGCTCAGGGTGAAGGGGTCTGTGGCATAGGCCAAAGTTGAAGGTTTCTCAGTACAAGGCAAAGGCTGTGCTCTGGTCTATTATTCCTGCTCTCCCCAAGTGCTTTTAGAAATTGCTGCCTCTCCTGGGACACTCTGCTATTACAGAAAATGCCACCATGCAGTGTTCCTTGTGGTACTGGCTATCTGATGATGCTGTGATGAAAGCAGTCTATCTAGGAACTGATGGTGCAGGGCGGAGGAAGGAGCCATGACTCTCAGTCATGGTCACCTCAGCCTTGGGTCCTGTTGGTCTGGGTGGAACTGAGCGTATAATCACTCAAGTCTTTGCACTATGCACAACACCATTGTGTCCTGCTCAGTGAATGATAAGACCTGCAAGAGTCAAGCTCAAGTCAAGCTTCAACTTCAGGATGCCGCATTCCTGCTGGACCATTCTGGAACCTAATGAAGACTTGCTTTCAATAGTTGAACTCCAGGTAGAAGCAGAAAAGTCAAAATTCATGTTGTGCATTTTGTTCAATCGAGCTGAAGCACATGTAGGTTGGATTTTGGTGGGCAGTGTCTATGCGTATGATAGTGGTCAGGGTTTACATTTGTGCTATTTTCTGAAATCTCAGCATCTGAACTAATGCATATTTTTTGTGTTCAGCACCTCTCCATGTATACTGCTTTCTGCAAGGCTAGGGGCAATGTGTTAATTGTTTTATTAGAGGCAGGTCTCTGAGGTAGGACTATTCCTTTGATCCTTGGAATTAGTGGATCCTGTTTCCTTGAATTCTGGAGACTGTGCATGTGTTACTTTCTATGAGAGTGAGGTTATACCTCTCACTTGGATTCCTCCTGGCAGTGGTATTGATCTCATTTTCATCTTCTAAGCCATTCATTTTGGTATTATGATTGCACCTATGAGTTGTGAAATCTATTTTCTCCATTAATATCACTTTGCTATATCAGTGTTGTAGTGAATGGGTACTTTTGCTAACCCTGATGAATCAATTCTTTACAAATTAAAATGAGAAAGAAATGAAATTTTATTGCCAGATAGGAAAAAGTGAAACAGAATAAATGAGAACATTGCAGGAGAGAAATCAAAGAGGAAATACCTATATTTAATATTTGAATGTGTACCTTTCGAATAAGATAAATCATAGAGAGAATTCTCTAAAATGAAAAAAAAGGAAATCTTAACTTAGAGAAGGTTACAAATTTCAATGTGTTTGCCTTGTCAAAACCTCATAAGAATTCAGCTAAAGTGAAAAATTGAATTCAAGAGATGTATTAAATGTCACAATGTGCATAGAAATTATAACAATGCTAAATTTGTATCAGGGCCATAGAATATGTGGCTGGAGGACCCCTTGTGCTTTTAGGAAGGAATATAAGTATATGACTCATGATTTAAAAATGAGAAATGACTTTAAAATAAAGTTTTCTTACTCATATAGGTATAACTATAAATATATATTTATATTCACCATGTGTGTGAAAAGATTTCAAAAACCCCAATCTATACCACATCTTTTAGTGTATTTATTTATTTATTTTTGATTGATTATGTTGCATTATGTGACACAGTTTTATAGGCACTGGCATTACTGACCAAACCTTAACCCCGAATGGTAGATTTCTCCACCTTGTTGCATTACCACAGTTCAAATTCAGTTGAGATTCTTTCATTGCAAGCATGTACCAAATGCAAAGTGCTGTTCCAGTGGGGACTCCCTCCATTCTCCTGGGATCTTGGAGGCCTGGGTCCATCTCTTACCCCTCTGCTACTTTCTCTTTTCTCTCCTTTGGAACTCACGATCTTCCTTTCTGATTCTTCCTGCCTTCTCTTCCAGGCTTTCTCTGCTTTTGAAGATTGTCTCCGCTATCTTCATTACATCCCTAATACTCATCCCTCCCAGCTATTCCTGCTTGTACTTTTTTCTTCTGACATCTGGGTCGGCCTGGTGTATTAAGGTCATAATTACCTCCAATTGCTTTTCTTCAGCCCTAAGTTCTAAGGGAATGCACTGCCTACTAGTGTCATTATAGGTATTTGAGGAACGTGGACATGCATTCATTTTCCTCCCTGTCTGATACCTTTTACCTTGGCCAAATTCATGGGTCCTCACTCCAGTGCCTGAGTCCTGTCACTAGAGTCTGGCAGTAAGCTCAGAGACTCTTCCTACCTTCCTTTTCCAGCCACAAAGTCTCAATTCAGCCATGTCAAGGGGAAGGCATTGTCAATGATATTATGGAGGACTGTGGGTCGGCTATTCTCTCTGTTAGCCTTTTTTAGTGGTGGGGGGCTATCTTCAGAATGGATACGCTCTCTTCAGTGGTGAACAGTGTCTTGAGTAGCTTCTGGCAATCATCACAGATAGGGCAGAGGGTGTCCATAATAGATTCCACAAGGTCAGTTAACACTCAGAGGTCTTTCAAAATGGGGGTGCAGTGTTCTGAGTTTTCTAGTTTTAGAAGTCACTGGAGGAAAAGAGCCAGTACTGATAAGTTTACCCCATCTCTGGCCTGCTTGCTTGCCCAATGGTGCACACAGGCAACAGTGAAACATAATTACCCAAACAATCGGGTCACTTGCAGACTTCCCTTCTCTGGAGTCACAAACTCAAACTCCTCTTCTCTACCAGTGGTGGCAGAGTGGGTACAGCCGCTTCTGGAGTCATCTGCATCAGGAGGAGTTTGTGGTTGCCCTCTGCAGCAGCCAGCCCCAAGAGCAAGGGTTTGCATGGGGCCCATTCTGAGGAAGTGTTACCCTCATGGGCAAGCAGTGGGACTACATATGGGAGGGAATTCTCTCCCCCACACCCACATCCCCATAGGCTGACATTAAAATCTAAATCTATTAGGGAAGGATAAAATCCAGGGTCTTTCTGGACAACTGGCTGCTTTTGAGCAGCAATCTCTTCCTACTCCAGCCTCTTGGCCTGAGAGTACTGAGGTAGGCATGACTTGTACATTCTGCAATGTTAAAGGGGAATATCTAAGCCAATTAGGAGGTTCCCCTACTAAATCCTGTCATTGGAGAATATATGCAATCTCGTACAGCTGTCCTTATCTCCCCGATCTGGTTATGACTGGTCTTGGGAATATAACTCCTCCGGGGGACAGCTGACGATGAACTTAGGCCATTCTACGAAGCAGAGAGTGATCAACTTACCCTTCTTGATTTCCAAATCCATGTTACAAGCCCTCTTCTGTATCTGAAACATGGCTCATGAGCAGAGGGTTAGGGTTGACTAAACTCTGCCCCACATTTTCCCTAATATAATTAATCAAAACTGGTAGAGAAATGCAGAACACTAGAACCAGCAATACAGCAAGCCCACGATGTTTCACAACAATGCAACTCTCACTTGAACTGTGCCTTCTCACACACTCCTCCACACACTCACCACTCTCAAGATCTGGATCCTCACTCGGGAGTGCTTCAAATGGTGTGCACTTTGACTGTGGATGATTAATGAGCTTAATGACTTCCTCCAGGGTGAAATCCTTCTCCTGCCCTGCAAGTCTTTCTTATGTTTCTTACTTGGGATGGCCAAGTCCCAATGCAGTCACTGGACCTCCCCTGAAACCTCATCACTGAAGCCTCAGTTGCTCCCCTGAAGCCTATTCACTGGATATTTGCTCACTCCCTCAAAGCTTCACTCACTTTCCTGGAGCGCCACTCATTCCACTCCAGGGTGATCAAGTCCTGTGGAGGTTCTTGGAACTTCTCTCTCCCCCCCAGGGTAATCAAGTCCTGTAGGGTACCTCGGGCCTCACTAGTCCCTTGGAGATTCTTGCTTCCCTATGAGGCTAACCTGAGCCCTCAAAGAATACTTAACTCTGATGCCAGTCAACTGTTGGGTCACTCTAAAAGGGTTGGAGAGTCTCATGGGCCCTCAGATATTAGAGAGTGGGCTAAAGTCCCCGGATGTCATGGTGAGAGCTAGTCAACCCCTAAAGAACAAGAAAGGTCTCCCTGGTAATGCAAACATCAAAGAGAGTTTATTACACTAGTGTGAATGGGTCAGATAATACTGTGTCACTGTGGTCTTGGTGGCACTGAAATGACGCTGCAGAATGTGTCTTTCCTCAGGTCCCCAGTGCTTCAGGGCCAATCACTTAAGCTCCAATCAGTCATGGCTGTTCACTAGCACACACACACACCTCCCTTGCTGCCCACCATCCTGTATCACTGAGCTTGATGCCAGCACCCAAATCTTCCAGCTGCTCTCAAATCATCTATCCTCCTATTCCCCATATAGGAGCTATTTTCCCTCCCCTAAGGTTCTTCCAGTGGGAGCTCTGAGACCACACACTCCTCTCAGGCCCATTACAACACACTAATTAAGCTTCTCTATACCTCCACCTACTGTCCTGCCCATCCTGTCATCACCATCATCAAACATCTGGTAAAAGTCCAACATGGCCTTCCCTCAGGTCACTGCTCCAGGAGAACCCACAGATACCTGCACACTGGTGACCAGGCTGATCACTTCTATCTTGCTTTCATCCACACATAAGGAGAGAGCATTGAAAGGGTGGAAAAATTGAATGTCTGATGCATATGCAGGATGTCATGGTCACAGTAGGTTAGGTGCTCTCTCCATCAACTCCAATGTTTGTCTTCTGATTGGTTTCTTAAGAGAAACTGGGATCTCTTCCATGTCCTCCCAACACTTCTGCATTTTGGAATGTGTATATTTGTATATTTATGATACAAAGCTGATATGAATGATGTACATATACATTCATACTGTGTATAAATACACTTATATATTTGTGTACCCTCTCATAAAGCTGGTTGGAAAGGCATAATCAGAGATCTTACATTCATGTGTTCACTGCACAAGTGACTTTGATAGTCAGGGCTAGGCCAAACTGAAGCCCAGAGCATGGAGCTTCTTCTGGTCTCCTATGTGAGTGCAGGAGCCCAAGTGCTTAGGCCATTTGATACTGCTTTCTTAGGTGTGTTGTCACTCAGCTGGGTCAGAACTGGAACAGCCAGCATTCAAACCAGCACCCGTAAGTTATGGCAGAGCCACGTGTACAAATTATATTGCTATGCAACCACTATCAGTAGGCATAGTATTAAATGAGGGGAACCCAATAAATCTTATTTTTTGTTTTTTTCTGTTTGCTTTTTCTTTTTCACATTACCAATCTATCTTTTAAAGAGATATGTGTAGGAGTTTCAGTGAGTGTGAAAGTTCACATGGTAAAGAAAGTGCACATGCAAATTACAGAAAAATAACAACAACAATAACTGGCCCAAGGTCCAACACAATAGCTCAGTGGCTAAATCCTAGCCTTACAAAGGCTTGGATCCCTTTGGAGCCAGATAAAATTCCAGATGCTCAACTTTCCATCCATATCCCAGCTTGTGGCCTGCGATAGCAGCTGAGGATGGTGCAAAGCCATGAGAGCCTGAACCCACTTGGAGACCTGAAAGAAGCTCCTGGCTTCTGGTTTTGGATCAGCTCAGCTCAGGCCGTTGTGGGCATCAGGGGAGTGAGACAGCTAATGGAAGGCATTTCCATCTGCTTCTCCTTCTTTCTGTAAATCTACTTTGTCAAGGAAAATATTCATCTTAAAACAGAAATCTCTTAGTGCCTGGTGTGGTATCCTGGTGTGATTAAGTCCTCAGCTTGTACACTACCAGATTCCATAATGATGCAGCTTCTATCCTGGACATCTGCTTTCCATTCAACTCCCTGTTTGTGCCCTGGGAAAGCATTCAAGAAGGCTCAAAGCCTTGGGATCCTGAAAACACATGGGAAAACTGGAGGAACATTTGGCTTCTGGCTTCAGATCATTTCTGCATCATCTGCTGCAGTAGCTTGGGGGGTGGTGGTGAATCAACGCAGAGAAGATCTAAATCTCTATCGCTCCATAAATCTGTGCATTTGACTTTCAATAAAAATGAAATAAACGTTAAAACAAACATATATTTTTAAAATATGGCTTATACCAACAGCACAGGAAGGAACATCACAATGCACTCTGTTCCTGCCCACAACCCATAGAGGAAGGCCTTGTGCATAACTGTCACATTTCACTGAAAGAGCATCCCCTGAGAGTAGAAAGTCCTCAGCGCATTCAATGAAATGGGAACCACATGGATGAACCCCAGAGTTAGGGTCCACACCCAGCGAGGACTGGCAGATCATGTGACAACACTGACTTCCAATCCTCAAAAGTGCCAAGGAGTTGGGAGCACAGACAGCCAGACAGTGGCCTCCTGGGCATGGGCATGGGCATGCCAGAAGGCAGGTTTCATGCCAGGAGTGCCTGCAGTATCAGTACAAGCCAGTCACCAGAGCTTGTGCAAGAAACTGCCCCTTAGTGCTTCCTGAGAAGCAACCAGAGGAAATCCCGGAAAAGTCTTCCTTCAGACTCACCAGCTGGCTCTCTTCCTATTACCTCCAGCATCCAGGTCTCACACAGATTTCTTTAATTTGCATAGTTTAAATTATTAGTAGACTGTTTTCAAAATGTACTACATAATTGATACATTTATTATTAACCTGTACTCCTGTCCCATTTATAACAAGCAGTAGGCCTGTGGGATAAATGTTTTGTAAAGCTATTATTTGACAGTTTTCATTTTATACTGTCCCTATAAGAGTAAGCAACCTGGTAGCTCAGGTCTAAGGCCCCTCTGCCTAGTATCCTCAAAGACAAGATATTGTGGAACGTGGCAACCATACTACTAAGGATTACCCTACTAAAACAAAAAAGCAGGAGTATAGCACGTCCTGCAAATATTTGAACCTTGTATTATTTATTTTAAATTTTCTAACATTGGATGGTGAAGGGCAGTCTGTTGCAGATTGTCATTGGAATCCATCTCAGAAGCAGAAGAGTTATCTGCTCTGCAAGTTTCCCTTGACTGGTCAGGGAAAGGCCCAGATCCTGTCCTCATGAATGGGGGTGAGGATCAGTTTATGTTATCCCAGAAAATGAAAATAGTCCACGGTGGATTCCTGAGAGACTTGTCCAGCAAGGTCCTGCTAGAGAGATTTTTGAAAAGCTTGGATACTGGCCACACTGTTGGCATTTGAGTCAGAAGATCGACTCAAAAAGCAACTATATTAGAACTTTTTATATTATATAAGTATGTTAGTATTTGTAAAGCACCCCTCTCTTTCTCTTTACTTTCTCCTATGAGCGCTGAGGACCTGATACTTCCTGCCAGTTTCTCCTTAAACCAGACTGTATAATGAGCGTCACTAGTTGTTGGGGGTCTAGCCCTCCCTTTATAAATAGCTCAACTTCTGCCTGTGCTTTTTCTTATCATTCAATTGTAATGCCACTGGGAAAATTCCAACGATTTCTATCTGACAGCTTTGTGTGGCATGGACATGCACTGGCATGTGCACTGTTGTTCCTTCTTCAGCAATGCAATTATTCCTATGGAATGTATAAGTTCCATCCCTCCTCTGGACTTTGGGACTTGCTCACGTGGGTGAACCTCAGCTCCTTGAACATTAAGCTTGTGTCTGCCTGTGTTATCCCCATGTTTCTCTCTTACATACAGGAAACACCTCTGAAGTGAATGACACTGAGTTCCAGTGCACCCTGACAGCATGCTGGAATGCTGGAGTTATATTGGGTAGTAGGCAGTTAGTTTATTCTGTGTCCCCAAGTTATCATTTTTCCTCAAATATAAAAGAGCATTTTCCCCATCATGTCTTGCATTCACCAGAGGAGGTCTCTTCCAAGGGACAATGGTGCTATTAGCATATTAATTCCCCAACTGACACATCAGCCAATATCTCCAGCCATTGTGTGGGAGAACATCACCCTAATCTCCTTATCATTGAAGGACTGGAGGAAGTGTTACTCATATTCCCAAGGCCAGGAATGTCCAATGTCTGACACCTGTCTGGTCTTTTGTCCCAAAGCCAGACACCAGCGTGACCAGAACTTTCCATTTGTTCTTTCTAGAGCCTCTTTGAAGCACACCTTTAAAAACTGCTCTCCTCACCATTAATTCAGGTTTGTCTCTCTTGCTTTTACTCCTGCCATGATGGCAGAGGATCTCAGAGCCCCATGTCACTAGGACAGAATCTCCTTTCTCAACTTTTCTAACAAATTTTGCTTTGAAATTTCACTGTATCTACATGAAAATACTTCTTTCCTATGAGACAGAAATTGAGATCACTGCCTTATTTGGGATAAAAACAATAAATAAATATAATACAACACACAGGCAGGCTGTGCCTCAGCTTACATCCACAAATTGGTGATAGTCATTCTGTTGTCATTATGCAGCTTTCCAGAATCTTGCCTGTGACTGAAGGGGCTAATGGAGAATCCTCTGTTTTTCTGAAAAGCTTAAAAGAGACTTTGGCATAATGTTGAACAATATATACAGTATGTCACCAGCCACAAACCACCAGCTACTCTGGTGACAATGAACAAGCTTGCAGAACTGACTGCTTGGGCTATGGAACAACTGAACACGTTTGGGTGGCATGCTTGCTTTGTAACAGTCGGTTGATTTGTTGGCAGAGGAACAGCAGAGGCTGTGTGATATAGGTCTCTTGTCCTACATTATGCCTTTATATATGTTTCACTTGTGCAGTGCTTTGTTTCTCAAGCCCGCGAAATGCTGTCAGCTAATTGCTACCACATTAAAGACTTGCCTAGCCATGGAACAGGGTCATCAGCCTCCCCAAGTATATTTTCTGCAACTGCAGCTGCAGCAGACAACACATTGAATGGTAGCCAGTTATGGGTAAGATGGACCTGACACAGACCAAATAAGACAGGGTTTCTGTCATGCTATGGAGATTTCTGATATGGGTAAGGCAGATAACATGAGAGTTCACAACTGAAGACAGGCATATTCAAGTCTGCATTGAAACAAAACCAAGGGGTACCTGTTGTGTGCTAAGAAGTTGATTAGCACTTGTTAAGCTGAGCACTGCAGGGTGTGGGCTTGTGGCTGAAAGCACCTGGTGTAATGGGACTGCTTGACATCATATTGAAAGAGTATATAAGAAGTAATAAACTATGGGGAGATTTCCACCATCATTGGTCTCCTGTCAGTGCTTCATCCCCAGATCCTATCCATGTCCTCATTGCTGCCTCAGCTGGTCGAAGTACACCTCAGGCCACTGGAGGTATAGGATGTACCCTTCCCAGGCTTAGTGATAAAAATGTGCAGAACCACCCTCCCTGCCAGGAAGGGGTGTATATCCCAGCTTGAGTCCCATGGTAGAGAGCCTGAGTTTGCACTCTGGCAAGCTCGAGTTCTGGGAAGCTATGTGAGGGTGGAACAGAGGTGCCCATGCCTACCTCACTGCTATACCTGGATGAATGTCCTAGCAGGCAAGGTAGAAGCCTACGATTATCACCATGAGAGCTCAGGTACAAGAAGTCTTCTACACAGAGTAGGTGTTCAACCAACAGTTCTAGTCAAACCAAGGCCTCCAGCTTAGAGCCACCAGTGAGAGAGTGGTGTCCGTTGGGACCCTCCAAAGAGCCTGCCTCTGAGCTGACCACCAGCAGTGTCCTCCCTGGCACCCACAAGCCAGGAGAGGTTCATACAGGTAGGCTGTTCCTCAGCTCTGCACCCACAAATTGGTAATAGTCATAATACTAAAATATGAGTGTGACTCCAGAAATTCATGGAAAATGGAAGCAACAGAGAGGGGATTGAAAACAATTGAACTTCACAAATAGTATCTCAGAAGATGCATTTTTCACCATCTCTTAAAGAATGTCCTCTTGTTTTGCCATTACCTCCCTAAAATCTTTGCTAATTTAAGCTGCTAAGTTGTGGAGCCTGTGGGCTTGGCAATGGTTGGTCCCTGGGACTGCATGTCCTCAGGTGATGCAAAGGGCATTGATCGACTAGAATTTTGTAGCTAGGAGTGGACAAAGTCCTGCAAAAATTTATAACACACCATGTAGAAGCCCTGGAACCCTGGGACTGAAAAACAAGCAGTGGGTTGACCAAGCACTGAGAGAGTAGGACTCAGGCCCTCTTGCTGGCTCTGTCAGTAGGCTCTGTCTCCTCAGTCTCATACCTAATCTTCCCTTTGTTGATTGTGTGCCCCTGCTGCAGAGCCACACTCAGTATCACTTGTCAAGGGATGGTCTCTTCTCTCCTCCCCATTGTGCTGCAAAAAGCTTTCCCTCATTTCTGCCTGAAGCAGACTTTTAGCTGGGGGGAGGGAGAGGAAAAGAAGGCAGGCAAAGCCCACTCTATGGCCATGGAGAATTTCTCAAATCCAAGAATGACAGAGATACATCTGAAGGAGCTTCTTAGTATGGCTCAGCAGCTTGTGCTATGAGAGAGATCATCTCAAAAAGATGTATGCCAGCACCCCATATCAGAACACTAGGCTATTACAGCCACTTTGGCTGCGACCAAGTCACAGCTAATGCATCTGGGAAAGTAACAAAGGACAGGCCAAAGGCTGGGTCCCTGCACCCACATGGGAGACCTGGTAGATTTCCTGGCTCCTGGTTTAGTCTGACCCAGTCCTGACTATTGTTGTCACTGGAAATATGAACTGGAGATGGAAGAGCTCTCCATCTTGCCCTCCCTCGACCTTTTAAATTTATGTTTAACATTTTGTTCAGATTTTCACAGATTTACTTGAGTTCAAAGAGAGCTAATGAACTTTTCCCTGATTATAGCAGAATCTCACAAACAGTTTTCAAATTAAGCTTGGACTTGTGACTGACATTTGATATGTCTTCCAAGAATAAGCTGGTTAAAGCTGAGATGCTCCAGGGCTTTTATTGAAACGATGTTAATGTGTAGGACTTTGGCACTTGGTGTCAGGTGTCTCCACAGAGGGTGTCCAGTTAGGACTGCAGTGGGCAGAAGAGCAGCTAGGGGGAGCCAAGGGAGAGGTAGAGAAAAGAGAGGCCTTCCTCCTTATCGCCCCTCCATGGACTCGGGGCAGTCAACTCCCTGAGCAATCTGGATGTGAGCATTGAGAGAGAGAGATGCAGACAGAGTGGTCTTGTATGCACTCACTCATTCCCCAAAAGATTGCAATGGCTGGGCCACATATAGGCGATGGTTTTATCTGATATGCTGCTAGGCCAGCTGTAAGCACAGCCATAATGAGGTGAATTTCAAAGGTTCTATTCATTTCTAGCAGCCCAAGTAGCTTTTCAAATTTTGAGTTGAGGCAACACTGTTGTAGCATAATGAGTAAAATCACTATCTGTGATGGCAGCATTCCACAGGATGCCAGTTCAGGAGCCAACTGCTCTTCCTTCCACCCCTTCCCGCCGCATTCCATCAAATCCCAGAACTGATGTTTAGAGCTAAAATTGGAAATTCAAATATGCACTTCTTGCCCACTCTTCCCTTGTGGGCCATGGCCTTGGCACCTCGGGAATGGTGGGCAGTTGCAGTGATGTGCCCCCTTAGGTCCTGCTTGCCTGGGTCTGTTCCTCACAAGAAGCTGTAGAGTGAGGCCGACAGACTAAGAGCTCCATGCTGATAGGTGATGCATAAGGAAGCCCAGGCAATTCTATTTTGCCTTTTCTTCAGTCTCTCCTGCTCCTCCAGTTATTAATACTTACTTATAACAAAGTGTGGCAGTGTTTTGTTTGTGCCCATATGTGTGGATACCAGCTCTTGCAGACCCTGGTGGGCAGCTGGGATGCTGTCCACCACCAAGTGGGAATAGATGTTTCTGTCCCTAGACCCAACTCCCATCTTGGGCACAGCCCGAGGCCTGAGACTGGCCCCTTGCCACATTCCCCTCCACCTCCATTGCCCACCACTTTCTCGGCCTCATGAGGACTCTCTCTCAGCTGAGATTGCAGTGCTCTGTCTCCCCAGAAGAGATTTGCAAGGGGGCAGCAGTGCAAAGCCAGTCCCACGCGGTACTTGTGGCTGAAACTGTTACTGCCTTATGTTTTACCTGTGTGGATTCCTCTCTGCTTGCCCGAGATGGTGTTGTGCAAAATTTCAGAGGGACTTGCCTGCACCTCTTGGTCGAATGGGTCAGTGAGCACTCAGCCAGGCCCCCAGGGAGAAGGCAGCAAGCACAGGCCCAGGATTTGTTCCTCTTGCTGATGGAGTTTGTTCTCTTCCTACCAGGATGCCTAGCCAGGAGCCTCTTCCGGGTCTCCCATGCGGGTGCAGGGTCCCAAAGCTTTGGGCCGTCCTCCACTGCTTTCCTGGGCCACAGGCAGGGAGCTGGGTGGGAAGCGGGGCTGCTGGGATAGGACCGGCAGCCATATGGGATCCCGGGGTGTGCAAGGCAAGGACTTAACCACTTGCGCCACCGCGCCGGGCCCTACCATCTTCTTCAATATTACTGGGTTCAGTCCAAGCTGAAATGAAGGAGACTTCTTCTGAAATGGAGCAACTCTCTCCTTGTTTTGTTAGATGATCTTGAGTGTCCTCTTGAGGTGTTTGGATTGCTGTGTGAGAAAGGACATCCTGTCAGCCTTGAGCTGTGGCATCATTGGATTTGCTTGTCATTTCAAAGTATAGTAGAGCAAATGTTTATGTTAGTGTTGTGACTGGCATTGAAAATTGCAGAAAAAAATAGGAAAGAAGGTTAACTGTGCCAAACCGTAAATCTATATTGTTACCTCTTGCTCTTTGTCATGCTGATTGAGATATATGCCCCAGCCAAAGCACAGAAGCAAGAGTGTTCAATTTCTTTCTTACTGGTTTGTTGGTTGAGGTTATTTTCACAATCTTTCCATGCATAGATATCAACATATACATGTGTACAAATATGCCACATATATATCTGTGCATAAACATTTACATGAGATATATACATTCCTTTTCTTTTATGTGTAGGATTTGTTGGCTATTATTTATTTTTCCTTGGCTGAAAATGTATCTGTTTGTGCCACCAGAACCAGCATTTAAAAAGTTTCATTGTGGCATTCTGTAGGCCCCAGTCTCACAAGGATTAACTCCACAGCACAGCTTGTTTCTCAAGGGTGTAACAGGAAAGGCAATCATGGCCTGATACATTTAGCCTGTGGCTTGACTGCAATCTCCTTCCTTCCTGCTTCCCCTTGTTGCATGTCCTTAGGGGAGCTTAGGTGTGGCTTAACCATTGGGAGGATCCTGGGAGGGGCCAAGCAGACTATAAAAGATGCAGCTTAACTTCAAATAAAGGGGCATTCTCCTCACAAGAATGACCCACTGTGTCTGTGTGTTGTCTGTCTTGTCTGTCTCATAACCCTAGTCCCTCCGCTCGACTCAGGGCTCGGGGTATGTGGCGACGCAGGCGTTGCCAACAAATGGAGGTCCCACCGAGATCGAGAAAGAGAGGATACATGACGAAGGGTCGTCCCAGGAGGCTGGCCAGCAGGTAAGTGGGACGTATTGTAAGTCTTTCCTAAACTGGTAGGAAAGGGAGTTTTATTTTGAAATATAGGTAGGTTTAAGATTTATTTTGAAATATAGTTAATGTTTTAGATTTATTTTGAGGCATAGTTAGGTTTTAGATTTATTTTGAAGTAGAGTTAGGTTTTGGTGTTTAATTTATCCTGCGAAAAGGAATATAAAACGGGTTCAGCCTTCTCCCAGGATAAATTGGACACCAAGCTTGAAGAACTTCTACATAAAATGGGGAATGCTGTTGGTCAGAACAGGCTGACCGGAGAGTTAAGCAATTCAAGCAAGGTAGATATAAAATAAAAGAAAAAAGAAAAAAAAGAGTAAGAAAGAAAAAAAATGAAAGAAAGACACGTGTTCTGCAACTTAATTTAACAAAAATAATCTGATATAAAGTGGTCCACTGTTGAATTAACCTAAAACATGAGAGGAACCTAAGTACTTGTTTTATAAAATAGCTCCAGGTTAAAGTATGTCAAAGAAGTGTTGGAAATCGCAAAGGGTTTAAGAGTTATATGTCTCTGTTCTGATGTGTTTGGTGTTTGTGCATATGTTTAGTCATTATTGTTGGTGGTCTATTATTTTTGTCCGGACAAAAACTAGATTTTGTTTTATTATTCTTTCTCCAGTTCTATCTTTGTCTTGAGTTGTTAAGTTGTTCTTGTTCAGAACTGGGTGCGTGTGTGACTGACTGACAGACAAGATGTGACGGACGATGACCTACCCCTTTCTTTCTCCTGGTGAATAATTTTAGAGAGGTGTAACAATTTAATAGGCCCTGGCCAGACCAGACTCCCTACCTCCACTGGGGAAAAGTTCCTATGATGTTTTCTTCTATGATATTTGATCTTCAGCTTACAGTGTTGTCTTGGCATTGAGCATACAGTTAAATGCTAAAGGTATTTTATTATTTAACTCATTAGGACCTCTAAATTCTTCAGAGTTCTAAACCAAGTCTCATGACTTTGAGCGTTCTAGTAGGATCCCTGGAACTCTCAAAGATTGAGACAAAAATTTGAGTAGTGTAATTGTCATTCAAAATAATTTAGATTATCAGATGTTTCCTAATTATGAAATTGGCCCTGATTGTGAATTATTTGTGTTCTTATTTACAAAGAAATATGAGATTTTGCCTTACAGGAAAACAACAAATTCGTTTAAATTGTACAGTGAAAATGGTTATGAGGTGTATAACTTCTGCATTTTGCCTTTAAGACAATGGAGTTCGAGTCTGATTTCTTGTGAGAAACAACAGTGTTGTAACATCTCTTTCAAGTTATTTTCACCTTATTGTTAAGTACTTGAAGTTTTTTGAAGTGTGCATACATAAAAATGCTAGTAAATATCTAAAAACAAAAATATCTCTAATTTTTAAAGCTGTTAAAAAATCAAAGCATTGAACTTTAGTCTCTGTTTAATTGGTAACTTTATCAAATGTCTATACAGGTTCAGTAAGCTCTATTCTTGTTCCAAACTATGAATTTAGTAAAATTCTTAAAAAGTTATGAGAAGAGCTGTGATTTCAGGAGTATTTTCTATTATGTATTTACTTTGAAATATTTGGGTGATCATTTACATGTGATAAAAATTTTTTGATATGTTGCTGTTCAAATCAGTTTGGATATTTTAAGGCCTCTTGGCATATTTAATATGCTTAACTCTTCTGGTTTTGGGACTTCTAGATGGGCCCCTAGCAGCCTCAAAGTCAGAAGAATGTTTCAAAGGTTGGATCTTTTAGTTCGAAAAGTTAATTGTAGGACAGACAACTGATTCAATCTGTTAAAAAAAAAAATTGGGGGGCATTGCTAAAATGTAATAGTAAACTATAGGTATGGTTTATTCAGATCATTAAAAGCAGAATGTAATTCTAAACAACTGGTAATTTTAACACACTTAAGAGAATTCTCAAGTAACTGTTACAAAAGCAGTTTTGTTTTATAATGTGTTATCTGATATACATGTACATGCTTATGTGGCAAGCTATGTAGTCTATCCTAATTGGCTTATAGATGAAAATATTCATAAATGTGAATTGCTAAGCTAAATCCTTTTGAAAATAATATATGGATACATGATTAAGCTCTTGGAGAGGCATGTCTATTTCTGTTTTCTCAGGACCTACAAAGTCTGTGCAGCTGAATGGTTCAGAAAGAGAAGCCTCTCAAGTGCCAGGACGCACATCAAACACCTGATGACTTCTGCCTTCTAGCAGGAACCACTAGATGGACTGACCCCCAACTGCTGCTGTTACCCAACTGCTGCTGTTACCCAACTGCACCCCCCACTCACCAGGAAGAAGCTAAGAGCTGATGACTACGCCCCTTTCCCTAAGAACTTTTGGGATCCATTTTTCTGTTTGGAAATGTAAGAGCCAGATGGGATGATAAGTAGTTGGGGTCTCCGGTTCCTGCTAAAATTGTGGTATACATGTAACATTTTAGCTCTGTGAGATTCTTGATTGTTGGTATTTTCAACAATATTTGAACATTGTTAAGATCCAAGTGACCCTCATGTCAAGGAAAGTTATTGTAAATGGCATTAACTGGTAGCATGGATGTTTAAGGAATGGAGCAGAGTCTTAGCCTTGGGACTGATGGTTGGTAGCCATGATTGCAATACTGTTTACTCTTCTTTGCTGCCTATGCAGGCAACAAGCCCCGGAGCAGGTCATCATTTGACAAACTATGATGACTTTAGCTGTGGAAAATCCTAGAGCTCAAGTCCGGTTGAGCATGATGTGTATTGGGCAGCCAGAGACGGGTAAGATCTGGCAGAGCTGATGACCAACCTAAGACAGGGACCCCACATGCCCCAGGTGGGGCTCCCCATGACGGGTAAGGCATCAACTGACTGCTGGACAACCTAAGACAGGTGTCCATTAAAAACAAAAAAAAGGGGGACATGCACGGCCGGGTCTCCCAAGGGTTAACTCCACAGCACAGCTTGTTTCTCAAAGGTGTAACAGGAAGGGCAATCATGGCCTGATACATTTAGCCCATGGCTTGACTGCAATTTCCCTCCTTCCTGACTCCCATTCTTGCACGTCCTGACTGCAATTTCCCTCCTTCCTGCTTCCCCTTTTTACACATCCTTGGGGGAGCTTAGGAGTTGATTAACCATTGGGAAGATCCTGGGAGGGGCCAAGCAGACTATTTAAGAGAGTTAGACTTTAAATAAAGGCCTTCACTTCACGGGAATAAGTCTCAGTGTGTTGTGTGTTGTGTGTTGTCTGTCTTGTCTGTCTCATAACCCTAGTCCCTCCGCTCGACTCGGGGCTTGGCGTACGTGGCAATGCAGGCGTTGCCAACAAATGGAGGTTCCACCGAGATCGAGAAAGAGAGGATATGGCGAAGGGTCGTCCCAGGAGGCTGGCCAGCAGGTAAGTGGGACGTATTGTAAGTCTTTCCTAAACTGGTAGGAAAGGGAGTTTTATTTTTAAATATAGGTAGGTTTCAGATTTATTTTGAAGTATAGTAAGGTCTTGGTGTTTAATTTATCCTGCAAAAAGGACAATAAAATGGGTTCAGCCGTCCCCCAGGATAAATTGGACACTGAGCTTGAAGAACTTCTACATAAATTGGGGAATGCTGTTGGTCAGAACAGGCTGACCGGAGAGTTAAGCAAATCAAGCAAGGTAGATTTTAAATAAATAAAAGAAAAAAATAAAAAAGGAAAAAAAAGGGAAAGTAAGAGAAAAAAAGATTAAAGAAAGACATGTGTTCTGTAACTGAATTTAACAAAAATAATCTGATATAAAGTGGTCCACTGTTAAATTAACCTAAAGCATGAGAGGAACCTAAATACTTGTTCTATAAAATATCTCCAGGGTAAAGTATGTCAAAGAAGAGGTTGGAAATTGCAAAGGGTTTAAGAGTTGTATGTCTCTGTTCTGATGTGTTTGTGCATATGTTTAGTCATTATTATTGGTGTTCTGTTATTTTTGTCCAGACAAAAACTAGATTTTGTTTTAATATTCTTTCTCCAGTTCTGTCTTTGTCTTGTGTTGTTAAGTTGTTCTTGTTCAGAACTGGGTGCGTGTGTGACTGATTGACAGACGAGATGTTATGGACGATGACCTACCCCCTATCTCTCTCCTAGTAAATAATTTTAGAGAGGTCTAACAAATTCAACAGGCCCTGGCCACACCAGACTCCCTACCTCCACTGGGGAAAAGTTCCTATGATGTTTTCTTCTATGATGTTTGATCTTCAGCTTACAGTGTTATCTTGGCATTGATTAGGTCTAGTGTACAGTTAAATGCTAAAGGTATTTTATTGTTTAACTCTTTTGGACCTCTAAATTCTTCAGAGTTCTAAACCAAGTCTCATGACTTTGAGCGTTCTAGTAGGAACCCTGGAACTCTCAAAGATTGAGACAAAAATTTGAGTAGTGTAATTGTCATTCAAAATAATTTGGATTATCAGATGTTTCCTAATTATGAAATTGGCCCTGATTGTGAATTATTTGTGTTCTTATTTACAAAGAAGTATGAGATTTTGCCTTACAGGAAAACAACAAATCTGTTTAAATTGTACAGTGAAAATGGTTATGAGGTGTATAATTTCTGCATTTTGCCTTTAAGACAATGGAGTTCGAGTCTGATATCTTGTGAGAAACAACCGTGTTGTAACATCTCTTTCAAGTTATTTTCACCTTATTGTTAAGTACTTGAAGTTTTTTGAAGTGTGCATAAATAAAAATGCTAGTAAATATCTAAAAACAAAAATATCTCTAAGTTTTAAAGCTGTCAAAAAATTGAAGCATTGAACTTTAGATAGTCTCTGTTTAATTGGTAACTTTATCAAATGTCTATACAGGTTCAGTAAGCTCTATTCTTGTTCCGACCTTTGAATTGGGTAAAATTCTTAAAAAAGTTAGAAGAGCTGTGATTTTAAGGGTATTTTCTGTTATGTATTTACTTTGAAATGTTTGGGTGATCATTTACATGTGATAAAACTTTTTGATATGTTATTATTTGAATCGGTTTGGATATTTTAAGGCCTCTTGGCATATTTAATATGCTTAACTCTTCTGGTTTTGGGACTTCTAGATGGGCCCCTAGCAGCCTCAAAGTCAGAAGAAGTTTCAAAGGTTGTATCTTTTAGTTGGAAAAGTTAATTGTAGGACAGACAACTGATTCAATCTGTTAAAACAGATTTTTAGGGGGGCATTGCTAAAGTTTAATAGTAAACTATAGGTATGGTTTATTCACATTATTAAAAGCAGAATGTAATTTTAAACAATTGGTAATTTTAACACACTTAAGAGAATTCTCAAGTAGCTGTTACAAAAGCAGTTTTGTTTTATAATATGTTATCTGATATACATGTATGTTTATGTGGCAAGCTATACAGTCTATCTTAATTGGCTTATAGATGAAAATATTCATAAATGTGAATTGCTAAGCTAAATCCTTTTGAAAATAATGTATGGATACATGATTAAGCTCTTGGAGAGGCATGTCTATTTCTGTTTTCTCAGGACCTTAAAAGTCTGTTCAGCTGAATGGTTCCGAAGTCTCTCAAGTGCCAAGACGTACATCAAACACCTGATGACTTCTGCCTTCTAGCAGGAACCACTAGATGGACTGACCCCCAACTGCTGCTGTTACCCAACTGCACACCACACTCAGCAGGAAGAAGCTAAGAGCAGATGACAACGCCCCTTTTCCCTAAAAACTTTTGGGGTCCATTTCTGTTTGGAAATGTAAGAGCCAGATGGGACGATAGGTAGCTGGGGTCTCCGGTTCCTGCTAAAACTGTTTGTGGTATAAATGTAACATTTTAGCTCTATGAGATTCTTGAATGTTAGTATTTTCAACAATACTTGTACATTGTTAAGACCCGAGTTCCCCTCATGTCAAGAAAGTTATTGTAAATGTCATTAGACTGGCAGCATGGATATTTAAGGAGATGTTTAAGGAATGTAGCGGAATATTGGCCATGGGACTGATGGTTATAGCCATGATTGCAGTACTGTTTACTCCTCTTTGCCACCTATGCAGGCAACAAGCCCCAGAGCAGGTCATCATTTGACCAACTATGATGTCTTTAGCTGTGGAAAACCCTAGAGCTCAAGTCCGGCTGAGCATGATGTGTATTGGGCAGCCAGAGACGGGTAAGATCTGGCAGAGCTGATGACCAACCTAAGACAGGGATCCCACGTGCCCCGGGTGGGGCTCCCCATGACTGGTAAGGCATCAACTGACTGCTGGACAACCTAAGACAGGTGTCCATTAAAAAAAAAAAATGTAGGCCCCGGTCTCCCAAGGGTTAACTCCACAGCATAGCTTGTTTCTCAAAGGTGTAACAGGAAGGGCAATCATGGCCTGATACATTTAGCCCATGGCTTGACTGCAATTTCCCTCCTTCCTGACTCCCATTCTTGCACGTCCTGACTGCAATTTCCCTCCTTCCTGCTTCCCCTTTTTACACATCCTTGGGGGAGCTTAGGAGTTGATTAACCATTGGGAAGATCCTGGGAGGGGCCAAGCAGACTATTTAAGAGAGTTAGACTTTAAATAAAGGCCTTCACTTCACGGGAATAAGTCTCAGTGTGTTGTGTGTTGTGTGTTGTCTGTCTTGTCTGTCTCATAACCCTAGTCCCTCCGCTCGACTTGGGGCTCGGGGTACATGGCGACGCGGGCGTTGCCAACACATTATGTGACACAGTTTTATAGGCACTGGCATTACTGACCCAAACCTTAACCCCGAATGGTAGATTTCTCCACCTTGTTGCATTACCACAGTACAAATTCAGTTGAGATTCTTTCATTGCAAGCATGTACCAAATGCAAAGTGCTGCGTCTTATACTCCAGATGAGTTTATTGGTTTTTTTGGGAGACCATCTCTGGTCTGAATGCAGAGGCGGCAGAGTATCATTCTGATCATTCCAAAGGCTTGACATAACAGCAGTAACATTTTAGAACGTTATGGAATTAGTTAGCATGATATTCAGTAACCAATATTTCAAAAGAAAGAGAGAGAGAGAGAGAAAGAATGCAAGTCTGAACCCCATCCTGTAACTTCTACATTGACATTTCAATTATTACTTTATGTATAAATTGTTTCTATACACTTTAAAATGGTTATAGATTACTAATCAGATGTCTCGCGTTTATTTTCTTTTAAAGTTTTGAGGTTTATAGCGTTGAAGTCTGATTTTGCTGAACCTAGCTGTTTTTCAGGTAGTCTAACTCTATAGCTCTAACAAAACATATGTCAACCCTTTAGGTGAAGAGTTTCAGGAGGGGTGTGCAGAGAAATCTTCAACACCCTAGTGAGTAGTAACTAATGTTCGTGTCCTACCCAGTGAGTTATAAGTGCATCCCCACTGACCATTTCCTGTCTCTTTCTAAGCTTTCCTTGCTGTTCTCTGTCTACTCTAGTTTTTTGTTTGTTTGTTTTGAGGGGATTTTTGGGGTGATCCTGAGGGTCATTAAGAATGAGAGTTAGGACTCAAGTCAGAATTCTGCAGTTATTAATTGCTGCCCATCTCACTTTTCCACCCATGATGAGATCTCTGACAACTCCACTGGTTGACATAGTCCACTTCAGAGTTTGTGTTTGCCTAGATTTTCAGTGCCAACACATAGCTGGAGTGGTTGATTGACTTATTTCCTCTGTCTATTTTTTAAAATTTTATTATAATTTTTAAATATTCTTTTCATGACACAGTTTCATAGGCTCTGGGAATCTCCCCAACCCTACCCTTGCCCTCAATCCATGATGAATTCCTCCAGATTTTTGCAGTAGAGAGGTTCATATCCAGTCATGATTCCTTTGCTGCCAGCATATCACATGCATTGTGAATTCAATAGTTTCCTGGAGAGACCATCACTTGTCTGAAAGTAGAGCTGACACAATACCATCCCCTCAAATGAGAAACCACAACATAACATCAACAACATTTTACAGCATCATGCAGTTAACTGACATGGTACTGAGTGACCAATGTGTTACAAAATGCAAATTATTATTATTTTGGTTTTTTTTTAGGTCAAACTGAGAGTGAAGTGAGAGCTGATTTTTTGGATGACTTCCATTGTCTTTAGGTAAAAATTGGTTTTTTTTTTTGTTTGTTTTTTTAAGATTTATTTATTTGTTTTAATTGTTATTAACATTGTATTATGTGATACAGTTTTCTAGGCACTGGGATTCCCCTCACCCCTGCCACAACCCTCCCCCCATAGTGGATTCCTCCATCTTGCTGCATAACCACAGTTCAAGTTCAGTTGACATTCCTTCATTGCAAGCATATACCTAGAATAGAGTCCAGCATCTTATTGTCCAGATAAGTTCAGTGGCTTCTTGGAGAGACCTTCTCTGGTCTGAAGGTAGAGCTAACAGAGTAAAGTTCCGGTCAGTTAAAAGCCCCAACAAAACATCAGTATCAATATACAATGTTATGGAATTAATGGACATAGTATGGAGTAAACAATATGTTAAAAATAATGCCAGTTCAATTCTTCAAAACGCCTGGGTTGAGACAGTATCAATGACAGGTTCAAAAAGTAACAACCGGGTGGGTCTCAGGACGGGGCATCTCATGCCTGGATTCCGGACGGCCGCCATGGGCACATGGTGAGCCGTCCTCCCCGGGCCTGCTGGGTTTCGGGGGCCGCTTCCTTCGGGGTGAGTAGACCGGGGGGGGGAGGCCTCCGGGACTGGGCAGGTCCGGCACCCAGCCACCGCCCTCATTGGGCGGTGAAGGGGATTTGGGAGGGGCGCGACCTTGGGCCTGGGAATTTTAAACCTCCAGCTGCCTCCGGCAGCTGGTGGGTCTCAGGACGGGGCGTCTCATGCCTGGATTCCGGACGGCCGCCATGGGCACATGGTGAGCCGTCCTCCCCGGGCCTGCTGGGTTTCGGGGGCCGCTTCCTTCGGGGTGAGTAGACCGAGGGGGGGAGGCCTCCGGGACTGGGCAGGTCCGGCACCCAGCCACCGCCCTCATTGGGCGGTGAAGGGGATTTGGGAGGGGCGCGACCTTGGGCCTGGGAATTTTAAACCTCCAGCTGCCTCTGGCAGCTGGTGGGTCTCAGGACGGGGCGTCTCATGCCTGGATTCCGGACGGCCGCCATGGGCACATGGTGAGCCGTCCTCCCCGGGCCTGCTGGGTTTCGGGGGCCGCTTCCTTCGGGGTGAGTAGACCGAGGGGGGGAGGCCTCCGGGACTGGGCAGGTCCGGCACCCAGCCACCGCCCTCATTGGGCGGTGAAGGGGATTTGGGAGGGGCGCGACCTTGGGCCTGGGAATTTTAAACCTCCAGCTGCCTCCTGGCAGCTGGTGGGTCTCAGGACGGGGCGTCTCATGCCTGGATTCTGGACGGCCGCCATGGGCACATGGTGAGCTGTGTCCGGGCGGCCAGTGCGCCCTGGCACCGGGCTCCGCCTGCTGGCCGCCCGGCTGGGGAGCTCTGGGGATTTGGTTCTTTGAGTTGCTGCTTAATTAGCTCCAGGTTGAACCCATTGTGCTTCTTGGACCTGAAAGAGGCAGTAACTCTTCCTTAGCAAAACTTGTAATCACTAATAATTCTGAGCACCAAATACCAGTCATGCAGAAGCTATGGCTTGGGGCTTGCCCTGCACAAGTAGCTCCAACAGTTGGCCAATGTGTCAACTGGTAATGGAACAGAGTAGATTAGGCACGACTGAGCAAACCTTAGCCCACAAGTAAAACTAGAAACCAGGAGGGAGCAGAGGTCATGCCGAGCTAGGCTCTTGTACCTGCTGGTCTGTGGGAGCCTGGGACGCTGAGTCACAGTGTCTAAGGCAGAGTTCGGGACAGGGGAGGGGTTGTGCCAAGCTGAGTCAGAGCATCCATTGGCAGGCATGTGATCTATGCCTGGGAACGGACCCGGTTGGGGAGCAAAGGGGACAACCCTAGCTGGGCTGAGGTTCCCACCAAGAGGCGCGTGGCCTGGAAGGGGGCTGCGTTCTGATCTGGAAACAGTTGTAGTCTCCCTTGGCACAAGTGTGGACTGGGATTGGATGCACCGAACTGGGCCGGACCCCGACTCCCCCTGGTGTTCTGGAGGACCAGGGCAGATGTGGGATGGACTAGGCAGGGTCTCAAACCCCTACTGAGCCATGTGTGAGCCATACGTGGGTATGGACAAACCATGGCTGGGCTGGAACATCCAACAGCAAGCACCAGATTGGGTTGAAGGCCAGTCAGGAAAAGCCACAGTTCCTGCTATGACAGGAGGTGGACTGAGTAGGGTTGGCTCATGGACCCACTGGTAAGCGTGAAACCTGGCATTGGGAGAGGTTCTGATGGAGGAGCCTGGGCAACTCCTCTGGCAGGACACAGACCCAGCAGGTAAACGCAAGAAACATGATAGGAAACAGCCCAGAAAAGGCCATGGAAACCTACCCACTGGCATACAGTTGGCAGACGTGGGGGCAAGACCAGGCTGAATCTGTCCACATCATCCACTGGCAAATCCAGGCACCAGTGTGGGTCGACCCAGGGTCGGTCGCAACAAAGACTAGTGCACATTATGGAATGCCGAGGTGAGGTTGCCTGTACCAGAAGGGACCGCAGCGCCCAACCAGCCTGAGAACAAGAAAGGAAGTGGGCAGAGCTGGCAGGGGAATAAGGGAGGGTTCCTTTGCTGGACAGCTACTTCCGCAGGAGAGCATGGGCTGGGATGGGGGCAGACCAGACTAGGCAGAGCTACCACACCTGTGCGCCTCATGTGGACTAGATCAGGGAAAAGCCAGGCTGGGCGGATTATTCCTACTGGTGCAAACAAAATTAAAGTGGGCGAGGTTTGTTTGGGCAGCATCAACTGGAATCTGGGAGTGGGAGAGGCCTGGGAGGGAAATAGTGGGCTCATCCCTCTTGGGTTACCACTTCCACGGGAGGACATAAAACTAAGACAGCGGCTGGGGTGGAATGGGATGTGGGACAGACTGGATTACTGCTACACTTACTGGCAAACCAGGGTAGGGGGTGGGCCTGGTTGGGGTTATTGTGGGTCGCTCCAACCTAGGCTACAGCTCCCGCTGGTTTATGTGAGGGCCAAGTATGTGCTGGGCAGAACCAGACTGGACTGCAACACCCATTGGCTCCAGTGGAAGACGGGAGTGAACACAGAACCAACCCAGGAATTGCAACCACCAGCTGATTGGAGCGATGGACGGTGCCAGGCCCTGTACTTGTTAGCACATACAAGAAGTTTCTTTGGAGATCTTCCTAATCTAAATGCTGGACTCAGAACCATAACAAAGAAAAGAGCGAAGACAGACCGGGTCAACCAACCATCTAAGCTATGATGGACTATGTCAATCAGTGGATTTTTCAAAGACCTCATAGTGCTTGGAGCGGCAAGATTGACAGCGATTCATAACTGTTGCAATATCAAAACCACTTGAGCAAGAACCTCAGAGCATGCCCTACACCCGGGACTTGGGGAGGGTGGGAAATTGGGTGGGCCTTCTCCCTTAAAACCCCCCTTTTAAACATGAAGGTAACAATATGGAAAACATATTAGTATTATCCACTTTCCTGTAGCCCTTGAACCTTCTTACCCTAATTAACTATGTAAAGAATGTTCCAGAAACCCCTCAAAACAAAATGAACAAATACATACAAAAAAAAAAAATCATGAATGGACAGACAACAACAAGGAAAGCTTAGAATCAGACCAGAAATGGCCAGCGTGGATCCAATCATGAATCACTAGGTGAGACACAAAGATTAATTATACCTCACTGGAATATTGGGGATTTCTCTGCACACACATCCTAAAAAAAAAAAAAAAAAATGTTCTGTACCTGAAACTGATAGCTCATGGTCTTGCTAGAGTTATAAGCAGTTCGAGACCAGCCGAAAAACAACTAAGTTCAGCAAAACCATGCTTCAACCGTATAAACAGCTAATGCAAGAACCAAAAACAGATGAGACAGCTGAATAGTGATCTATGAGCCATTTTGAGGTGTATGCAATCCGGTTGTATATAAACCAAAAGTGGAAATGTGCTATGAAGAAGTCACAGGATGTAGTTAAGAACCCACATTTTCCCATTAACATCCTCTTAATCAATCCAGTGCAATTAATGCCATAATGTTTTAAATGGTTTGTTGATGTTTATGTTGGGCTTTTTTAATAAATTGGGATGGTACATTGCTGGCTTTATCTTAAGACCAGAG